>NW_026690180.1:0-36741 GCF_015227805.2 Hirundo rustica
CGAGTGGCGCCGCCATGTGCGACGTGACGGGTGACGGTGGTGGGTGCGGAGCGGACACGGAACCGCCGCGGCGCCGCCGCGCACCGGGAGACAGGTGTGTGTCGGGTCCTGCCTCGGAATGGACCCTTGGGGCCGCTCCCGATACCCCCCGGTATTCCCCCTGGTACCCCCAGTGTGCTGCCTCCGGTACATCCCCAGTGCGCCCCGGTGTGTCCCTGTACTGTCCCCGGTATGTCACCAGCATCCCCCGGTATCCCCCCGGTGCTGCTCCCGGTATCCCTCCAGTGCCATCTCCGATCCCCCGCTGCCGGTATCCCCCCGATATCCCGGTGCTACGGCCGGTATTCCCCGGTAACATCCCGGGTACCGCTGGGGGGGTCGGGTCGGGTCCCGGTGTCCCCGGTGACCGGCCGTGTCCCCGCAGCCACCCCCGGAGCTGCATGAAGTGCGGGCAGGGCACGGCCGCCCTCGTCATCCGCGTCGGGGACCCGTTCTGCCGGTGAGGGACAGCGGGCATGGGGACATCAGAAATTGGGCTCTGGGTCTCCAGAAGATGGAGGGTTGTGAGCTTGGGGTCTTGGGGGCATCGGGGGTTCGGGACATTTGTTCTCAGGGACGTTGAGTGTCTGGAGCATTGGGATGTTGGGCTTGGAGTTCTGGGTACTTCAAGGTTTGGGGACGTTGGGTGTATGGGACAAACAACATCAAGGCTTGAGGGCATCGGGGAGAGGGGACAGTGGCGTCTGGGGACGGGGATCACTGGATCTCTGGGATGGGTGTCAGGGCCTGAGGACGTTGTTCTCCGGGACTTTGGTCTCGGGGACGTGAAGGGGACTTTGGGGTGTGTGGGTGGTGGCGCAGGCCGTGGCTCAGGAGTCCCCACTGTCCCCGTGTCCCCCAGCGCCTGCTTCCGCGACTACTTCGTGCACAAGTTCCGTGCCATGCTGGGCAAGAATCGTGTCATCTTCCCGGGAGAGAAGGTACCGGGAGCGGGACACGGGCAGGGGACCCGGGGGTGGCACCAGGGCTGGTGACCGTTCCTGCTGTCCCCACAGGTGCTGCTGGCAGTGTCAGGGGGCCCGGCCTCCAGCGCCATGGTCCGGCAGGTGCAGGAGGTGAGAGCGGGGCTCGGGGGGGCTCGGGGGGTGCAGGGCTCATTCCACCCTCACCCCACACCTCCTCTGCCAGGGGCTCAGCCGGGAGGCGGCCAAGAGGCTCCGCTTCATCCCCGGCCTCGTCTACGTTGAGGGTGAGGGAGCCCCGCTGCTGCTCCGTGTCTTCCTGGTCATTCCCAGCCCATCCCTGCTCCATGTCCACCTGCCCATCCCTGCTCCATGTCCACCTGCCCATTCCCAACCCATCCCTGCTCTGTGTCCACCTGCCCATTCCCAACCCATCCCTGCTCCATGTCCCTGCTCTGCCCATTCCCAACCCATCCCTGCTCCGTGTCCACCTGCCCATTCCCAACCCGTTCCCTGTCCTGCTGCCTGTTCCCT
Source organism: Hirundo rustica (assembly GCF_015227805.2). Classification (NCBI taxonomy): domain Eukaryota; kingdom Metazoa; phylum Chordata; class Aves; order Passeriformes; family Hirundinidae; genus Hirundo; species Hirundo rustica. Next base: position 1,497 of record NW_026690180.1, read on the forward strand.
GCCTCACTCCACTTTCCAGCCCTGCTGCCTGTTCCCTGCCCATTCCCAGCCCCACTGTCTGTTCCCTGCCCATCCTGGCCCCCATACCTGTTCCCTGCCCCATTCCCTGTCCCATTGCCTGTTCCCTGTCCTGCTGCCAGCTCCCTGCCCCATTTCCCGCTCCCTGCCCCATTACTGACTCCCTGCACTGTGCCAGGGCCCGGGTGCTGCCACCCCGGCCCCAGGAACGGGGCTGGGAATGTGACGGCAGCCCCGGCACTGCCCCCACACCTTGCAGAGGGAGCCGTGCGCGGGCAGAGCCCGGAGCAGCGGGAGCAGACCCTGGCCCAGATGGAGACCCTGCTGCAGGCCACCGGCTTCCCCTACCACCTGATCCACCTGGAGGAGGTGCTGCGGTGACACGGGGACAGGCGCCGGGGCAGGGGGACTCACTCGCACGACCCCAACTTTCCCCTCCGTGCCCCGCAGGCGCTGGAGCTGCCCCCGTCCATCTTACAGCCGGGGCCGGAGCTCGCCCGCGGCGCGTCCGGCCCGTCCGGCCCTTCCTACAAGGAGGCCGTGGACAGCTTCATCCGGCAGCAGCGGCAGGACGGGGACGGCGGCACCTCTGTGCCCGGTGACAGCACGCAGGAGGGGCCGGCGGCACCCCCGGCCACCCCCCGCCTGCCGGACGCCGCCCGAACCCGGGAGCTGCTCCGCGGCTTCGAGGCCGCGGCCACGGCCACGGCGCGGGAGGAGCTGCTGGAGATGCTGCGGTGAGGGGCTGGCCCCCAGCAGCGGCGCCGGGCGGGCAGAGGGCGGCTCTGATCCGCCGTCGCCTCGTCCCCAGGACGCACCTGATCGTGCAGACGGCCCGGGACAGGGGCTACGCCAAGGTGATGACGGGCGAGAGCCTCACGCGCGTGGCCGTCAAGCTCCTCACCAACCTCTCGCTGGGCCGGGGCGCCTTCCTCGCCGTCGACACGGTGAGCTGGGGACGGGCGGCCGCACCCGAGGGGTGACGCGGCGCCGCGGGGAGCGCGGCCGGGCGGCGGCACGGTCCCCTGGCACGGCCCCGCGCCCGCAGGGCTTCACGGACCGGCGGCACGGCGACGTGACGGTGGTGAGACCCATGCGGGACTACACGGCCAAGGAGATCGCCTTCTACAACCTCTTCTTCAGCGTCCCCGCCGTCATCGTGCCGCCCCTGTTCACCAAGGTAGGGGGGTCCGGGGCGGGGGGCCCAGGCTCCGCGTCCCCAGGGTGGGGACGGCACCCTCAGGCCTGTCCCCGTTGGTGCCCACAGCGCCGGGAGAAGCCCAGCATCCACCAGCTGGTGGAACGCTTCCTGCTGGGGCTGCAGGAGGAGTTCCCCTCCACCATCAGCACCGTGTACCGGTACGGGCTGGGGTCTGTGCGGGGGTACTGGGGGTCTTGGGGGGATTGGGGTGCACTCACAACCCCCCACTTTGGCTGCAGCACAGGGGAGAAGCTGAGCCCGGAGCCGGCCAAGGCCAGCAGCGAGTCCCAGCGCTGCCTCCTCTGCCTCTGCGGCCTGGACACCGATGGGGGTGAGCAGGGCGGGCACTCGGGGGATTTGGGGAGCGGCCGTGCGCCCCTCAGTGACCCCCCCTTGGTTCTTCCAGAGGAGGAGTTGGCTCTGGAGCCCACGCTGATCTGGGAGGAGCCAGCAGCAGGGTGAGCAGGGGGGCTGGGGGCATTGCAGGGCTCCACAGCCGCTCCCAGGCCACGGCAGTGGCACCGCTGAGCGTCCCCGTGTCCCACAGGGTTGAGAGCAAGGCCGCCTACATCCCCCTGCTGTGCTACAGCTGCCGCCTCACCTTCAAGGAGCTGGTGAGGTTTTGGGGTACAAGGGGTGGCTCTCGGGGGTGAGGGGGGGTCCCCAGGCTCACAGCCCCTCTCCCGCAGGGTCCCCTTGACACGCTGCCGCCCTACGTGCGCGCCGAGGGCCAGCGCAGGATCCGCAGGTACTGGGGGTGGGGAGCCCCTCATTCCCTCCCTCCTGCTCAGCCCTGAGGCCGTGTCCAGCCCCTGTCCATCCCCGCAGGGCTGAGATGGAGCAGAACCAGGAGAACCAGGAGAACAGCGAGAGCTGAAGGGCTTGGGGACAGCGGGGGACACTCCTCCGTGCCCCTGTGGCACTGCTGGGACAGGTGCCACTCCTCAGGGATACCCCAGAGGGTGGCGAGGACTCCAGACACCCAGGCAGCTGCTTTTATAGCCCATTTCTGTCTCTTTTATAGCCCCCCTCACTTCCCTGCTGCCTGTCAGCCAGGGAGGCCTCAAGTTTCGTTTTATTCGCTATCTGTATAAATAAACCATTTGAATTAATAAAAAAAAAAAAAAAAAAAAAAAAAAAAAAAACAACCAAAAGAAGTCACAAGTGTCTAAAGTCCAACTGGGGCTGCCAGACCCCCTCAAACGTGGGGGGCCACAGCCCAGGACCCCCATCCTGGACCTGGGGTGGGTGGAGGGGGGCTATTGCTTGAGTTCAACCTGGTTCTGGAGCAGGGCTGGGGTCGGCAGGGAGGGGGCACAGGCTGGATCTCCATCCCCCCATCCCCACCTGGCAGCCAGGGGTGCCCGGTGGGTGGGGGGCCCCACCTCCTGTCCCCCTCCCCGGGAAAGGCACAAGGTGGTCTGTGCAGGCCGGACGGCTTCGAAGCAACGTAAGAAAAACATCCAGAAAAAACATCCTGGCTCCAAGGGAGCGCCCAGAACCCCACATCCCAGTGCCTCCCGGGCCGGGACGCGGCCCCGGCTGCGGGGGCTGGTTAAGGCATTGGCGGTGATGTCCCTGGCACGGGAGGGGCCGGAGCCCCTTCCCCTTAATTCTTCTCCCGCGTCCACTTGATCATGGTCTCGGGCGAGCGGTAGAGGAAGATGAGCTTGGCGTAGAGCTCCTCCTCCAGCTCCAGCTCGCCCGTCTCCCGCACCAGGAAGATGTCCTGGCACAGCTTGAGGATGCGATCCACGCAGGGCAGCTCCTCGAACATGATGGAGTGGGAGATCTCGCTGAAGAAGCCCCGCACGAACTTGCCGATCACCAGCACGATGGACACGTAGAGCCCCATGATCCTGCAAGGAGCGGAGCGGGGGGCACATCCAGGATCCCGCCGGCAATTCCCTCGGGATCCCCCCCCACAGGCTGGCACCCCGCACGTACCCGTAGCCAGCCAGGAAGCCCAGGCTGGGGGGGCTGACTTTGTCGTTGAAGATGATCATGGGGAGGATGTTGCCCTCCTGGGGCGGGGCGTCCTTCGGCCTCAGCACCCACCACTCCACGAAGTGATCACCGCGGCCCGAGCCCCTGCGCTCCTGCTTCAGCTGCAGCTCCAAGTCCAGGTAGCTGTCCACGTCACCTGGAGAGGGTGACACCGTCAGGGCACCGCGCAGTGGCTCTCAAGGATGAATTTTTTTGGGGGGAGTGACACGGTGGGGCTCACTGCCCGCAGGGGCTGGCACCACCAGTGCCACTGGAGCGCTCCCAGCGCTGATTTTTTAGGGACACACTGGGGTTCATGTCCTCCCTGTCTTCAGACAGGTGGCACCCAGGGCTGGTTTTCTTCTGGGGGACACGCTGGGACCTACCTGGCAGCAGCTGCTTGACAGGTTCGGCTTCGAGGCCGGTGGGCGCCCGGATGTATTTGGGGAAGAGTTTGGGCAATACCCTGCAAGAAAAGAGCAGTGATGGGGGGTGTTGCACCACGCCACCGAGCACGGGGGTCCAGCCAGCCCCTCAGGGGACACTCACACGGGGGCATTCCTGGTGCCGCCCAGCATCTGGGCCAGCTCCAGGCGCTGGGGCGCGCCGGGCTCCAGCTTGGTGTTGTGTTTGCCGTAGGCGTTCTCCACCGTGCCCCCCTTGCTCAGGTCCCTGCGGGCAGGAGAGGCTCAGCGCGGGCACAGGGGGGGTGCAGGCAGGGCTGGCTCCTCCCTGGCCGTGCCCGAGGTACCTCTGGAAGCTCCAGGTGAGGTGCAGGGTGATGTCGGAGGAGCCGTTCTGCAGCTCCTGCTGCATCTGCGCACGGCTCGGGGGGCTGATGCTCCACAGCGAGCCCGAGCTGCCCTCGATGCGCGCCGTCACGATGTCCTCCATGCCGTAGAAGGTGATGAACTGCATGGCCAGCTGCCACCGGGGTGGGGACAAGGCTCAGCCCCCGCCTCAGGCAGCCAAGCAAGGATTTTTTTGGGGGGGTGGAGGGAGGATTTACCGGCTCTCTCTCGAACTCTTTGGTGAGGTCAGTGTAGTCCTCCAAGGTGAAGGACTGGATGTATTGCTGCTGGGAGCTGGTGCTGAACAGAGGCTGGGCGGGGGACAGGGGGACATCAGCCAGGCAGGGCACCCTGGGGTCCCAGCCGGGCACCCCGACACCCGCGCCCACGTCCTCACCTCGTACCCGCCCAGCTTGAGGATGACGGTGACGTCGATGGGGTGGTTGACGACGCCCACCACGGAGCGCACCAGCGACATGAAGAGCAGCGGGAACCAGATGATGCCCACGAGGAAGAGGATGATGAGTCCGCCCATGCCGTACTTCACCACCTTCTTCTTCTTCTGCCCCTTGGGCTGGGGGTATTTCTGGGGTGGAGAGGAGACAGCACGCGGCGTAGGGCACGCTCAGGGGGACCCCAACAAACCCTCAGAAGTGGGGGACCCTCCCCGGCGTAGGGGCTGTACCTTCTCGGTCTCCCGGCTGCACTTGATGATGAAGATGTTGGCGTAGATGTCCTCCACGCACATCCAGTTGGAGAGGGACAGCGTGGTGTCCGTCCACACCCAGTCCATGATGGCCCTCAGCTCCACCAGGAAGGGCACGAGGCGGAACCTGGGGGCACACGGGGAGAGGGCAGTGGCACGGCACCCTCACGGCGCCTGGGGCTCCCCGCGGCCCCGTGCCCTACCCCTGGAAGAGGAAGAGGTTGAGGTGGTTGTATTTCTTGGTCAGGAAGTTGCCCAGGATGCGGGTGGGGTAGCCGCAGCGGATCTGGTAGGCCGACAGTCCGAAGTAGATGCACTTCACGAAGTACCACAGCTGGGCCACCGTGTTGTGGCGGAGCAACCTGCGGGAGGGACGCGTCGCTCTTCAGCCGCCAGCCCGGGCTCGGGGACACCAAGGCTGTGGGGCGGGGAATCCTTTGGGATGTACCTTTGGGTGACGGCCGGCAGGATGAAGAACATCCAGAAGTGGATGCCGAAGACCAGGATGACCTGGAAGATGAGCTTGCCCAGCACGGTCTTGCGGAGGTAGAGCGCGCGGTCGATGACCATGGTGCTGAACTGGAAGAGCACCATGACCAGGAAAGCCTCGGGCACTTGGTTATCCGACAGCGAGGAGGTGATGTCGGCGGCGGCCGAGTATTTCTGGGGTGCAGGAGAGGTCAGGACGTGGCCCAGCCTCACCCCGTGGCGGAGGCAGGACAGTCAGGACCCTGTGGGACTCCCCGCTCACCCCGAAGGCCCAGAAGCCAAAGATGATGATGATGAAGTCGACCACGTCGGCCATGAACATGTAGGCGTAGACGTCGGTGGCTGCGTGGCTCTGCGTGTCCAGGATGTCCCCGAAGAACTTGCGCACGGGCTGGTACATGCTCTGTGCCCTGCAGGGGACACAGGGGACACAGGGGACACGTGACTGGGACCGCACCCCACAGCCCTCACCCCAACCAGCACCGCCACCACTCACATGGTGAGGAGGAAGCTCTTGACCCGCAAGCCAAACTCCTTCAGCTTCCTCTGAGCGTGACTCTCTTCTGACGCTTCCTCCTCCTCCTCCTCCTCCTCCTCCTCCTCGCCCCCTTGAAGCGAGGCACAGCGTGGGTGACAGCCAGGGGCCTGCAGGGCACATCCTGCCCGAGCCCAGCACGCTGGGGGTGCCGGCCTTGCTCCTCACCAGGGCATGAGGGCTGGGAAGTGGCACTCACCTTCCGCTGGAACCATCTCCGGTGTCTTCCTCCCCTGCTTCCTCCTGAAGCGCAGCCGCGTGGCCCCGCTCCCCTCCTCCTGCTCCACGGATTCCCCCTCCAGCACCAGCTCCAGCTCTGGCCCCGGGGCTGCTCCCGGCGCTCCCGGCTGGGCTGGAGCCTCCGTCCCTTCCTCAGCCGACGCCGACGCCAGGGACACGGCTTCCTCCGGCTTCTCCTCCCCTTCCTTGCTCTCCTGCTTCTCCACCGTCGTCTTCTCCTGGTCCCACAGCCCATAGGACTGTGGAGGGACGTGGTCAGAGGTCCTGCTGCCCCCCAGCCCCACACACCTCACTCCCCAATCCTGCAGCATCACCTCGCACCAGCACTGCTGGGAAACAGGGCAGAGCCCCCCAGCACCCGCTGGGTTCTGCCCGGAGCCCCCAGGAGCAGCTCCAGCTCCCCCCAGACACCCACCCACGGCCCAGGGCTCACCAGCAGCAGGGAGCGATGGAAGAAGAGGGCCAGGAGCTGCAGGAGGTCGTACTTGATGTACTGGGTGGACTTCTCCAAGCCCAGGATGCGTGGTGGGAAGAAGGGCTTGCCCTCGTAGCGCAGCAGGATGATGTGGCCGTTCCAGGGGAAGAACCCGAACTGGAAGAGGTATTTCACCACCACCATCATCTGTGGGGACGCCGGGGTCAGCGGGGTGGCAGCGGGGGCCGGGGGACATCGTCCCCTCGCCGGCCGCCCCCCGCCCACCTCGGTGAAGACGATGGCGGTCATCCAGAAGCGCTTGGTGGGCCGGGGGATGGAAAGCATGGCCCAGAGGAAGACGAGGATGGGCAGGAAGAGGGAGAGGACGGAGGCGGTGACCATGTTGTTGAGGATGATGACGAAGTAACAGAGCAGCTCGGAGTGGGCGGTCACGCAGCGGTAGCCGGCCAGCAGCAGCTTCAGGAAGCGGTTGTGGGATTGGTAGAACCGCTCCGACTCCTCCAGCTCGCAGACGCACAGCCTCCTGCGGGACGCGGGGCTGGGGTCAGCCCGCCCTGCCGCCCCCCCATGCCGCTGTCCCCGCTCCTCGCCGTCCCCACGCCCGCTCCTCGCCGTCCCCCACGCCCACCTGCTCTTGAGGAGCTCGCTGGCGGTCCGCCGGCGCTGCTGGGGCACGGCCAGCAGCTGCTGAGCTTCGGCCGCGTCCTCCAGGCCCGTCACCTGCTCCTGGCTGCCGGAGGAAGGGGCAGCTCTCAGGATGACGCAGGGTCAGGGCTGAGCCCCCCCCGTGCCCCACCCCGGCGCTGCCAGCGGCCCCCTCGGGGGTATCTATGCACCTGCCTGGAAGCGCCGCTCCGGGAATCCGCAGCCAAGGAGCCTGGGGGCGGGCTCGGCTCCTGCGGGAACTCCTCCGGAGGCAGCTCGTAGAGCTCGTCCGGGAACTCGTGGTTTATCTCCTCTCCCTGCGGCAGGCGAGGAGGTCAGCGCCACCCCGGGCGTGCCACCCGCCGCGCCCCCCGTGTCCCCCCGGGGCTCACCTTGGCCAGCCGCTGTGCCATGACGCACCTCTCCAGGCGCAGGACGCGGGACATGTCCGTGTGCTCCTGGGTCCAGGTGTCCAGCCACTGGGTCAGCCCGTCCACCAGCGCCTGGCACAGCAGCCACAGGAACCTCAGCGTGTTCAGCGCCCGCTGCAAGACGTTGCTCCGCTCTGCCACGGCAGAAAAGAGGGGCCGAGGGTCCCGCTCGTGCCCGCCCAGACCCACCCCTGGCAGCCAGCCCCCGCGCTGCAGTCCTGCTGCCCACCTACCAGAACCTTCCGTGTTCTCTTCCTCCCGGCCTTCAGCCCCCTGGGCAGCCTCCACCTCTCTCCTTGTGCCGTCCTCTGGCAAGGGTCAGGCCCCAGGGGAGGACGAATATCATTTCTGGGGCTCTCCCATCCACCACCCCACCCCCTTGCCCCTCCACATCCACCTTAAAAACCAGGGCGGGCGCCAAAGGAGCTGCACAGCTTGCGCCCAACCCCACTGCAGCCACCAGAGAGTGCCTCCACACGCCGGGAGCGCCCTGCCAGGGCACAGAGCGGGCACCAGGCAGGGCTGTGTCCCCTCCCAGCCCTGTTTTGGGGTGTCACACCCACCTGCAGCGCTCTCGGCGCTGGGTGGCTGCTCGGGCTGCTCCTGCTGCTCCTGCTGCCGCAGCACCGTCCTGGTGTTGGTCACCCAGGCCTGGTAGGCGAGCTGGAGGGGGACAGGGGCCATCAGCGCCCTGGGGACACTGCCGGCGCCGCGGCTGCTCCGCAGCCCCCCGGCCCCACTCACCTGGAAGGCGCTCGGCCTCTCCGGCCGCAGCTCCTCCTGCACCTCCTCCTCCTCCTCGCTGTCCGACTCGAAGAGGAAGTATTCCCCGGAATGCAGCACTGCCAGGGTGGGCACGCAGGGCGTCAGGGCACAGCCAGGGCCGCCGCAGGGCTGCCACACCCCGGCGCTGGCCCCGCTGCCACCTCCCGGGGCTCTGCCTGGCACCGAGGGCGCCAAAGCCAACGACTCAACTGCCACGTCCCCAAAGCGGCGTGCCCGCTGGGTGACCCCAAACCCAGCCTGGCGCCCCCGGGTCCAACGAACGCCCCACTAGCGGCGGGCAGCAGAGAAGCCGCGGTTAGCGCGCGTCGCCCCGGCCCAGCTGCGCGCGGTACCTGTGGCGTGGTCTGCCCACGGCCGCTGCCAGCGCTCCCTCAGCCGCGACGGGTCTGCCGGGCCGCCGGGCGCTGCGGGACGGCACAGCGGGCTGAGAAGGGCCGGGACACCCACCCAGCCCTGGGGGGACTCGGGGGCAACCGCAGTGCTCCACGGGGCTCCACCAGCACGGGCGACCGGGGATGGGTCACGGTGCCAGGAGCGTGTCCGAAGAGGGGTTGGGGACACGAGGGAGGGGTTGGGGACACGGGAGGGAGGGGTTGGGGATACAGGAGGGACCCCCTGAAGAGGGGTTGGGGACACGGGAGGGAGGGGTTGAGGGATACAGGAGGGACCCCCCTGAAGAGGGGTTGGGGACACGAGGGAGGGGTTGAGGACACGGGAGGGAGGGGTTGGGGATACAGGAGGGACCCCCCGGAGAGGGGTTGGGGACCCGGGAGGGACCCTCCAGAAAGGAGTTGGGGACATGGAAGGGACCCCCTGGAGAGGGGTTGGGGACACGGGAGGGAGGGATTGGGGACCCAGAAGGGACCCTCCAGAGAGGAGTTGGGGACATGGGAGGGAGGAGTTGGGGACATGGGAGAGACCCCCCTGAGGAGGGGTTGGGGACATGGGAGGGAGAAGTTGGGAACGCAGGAGGGACCCCCTGGAGAGGGGTTGGGGACACGGGAGGGACCCCCCGGCTCTCACCTGATCTGTCCCCTTCCTGCCCCAAGCCGGTGCTGCGGGGCAGCTGCTCCTGGCGGTATTTCTGCTGCTTGGCTCGGATCCGTTCCATCCTGGGGGGCGGAGGATGCTGCAGAGCCCGCTCCCCTCGGGCCCCCAGGGACACCCCATACACAGGGTGCCCCAGGGTGCAGGGAGAGGGGTCCCGGTGCCCCCCCAAAACCCACTCACTGCCGCTTCAGCTGGTCCAGAGACCTCCTCTCGGATCGCCGGTGCAAGCGCAGGCTCTTCATGATGCTGGCCTTGAACAGCGCCACGCCCCTGGGGGACAGGGACAGCGGAGGGTCGTGGGGGGCCCCCAGCACCCGTGGGGAACCCCTGCAGAGCCCCAACCCCACCTGGAAGGCTGCAGGGCAGAGGCTTGGAGGTCCCACATGACGTGCAAGTAGTAGGAGCTGAGGAAGATGCGGCGCTGGAGCAGGAGGAAGAAGAAGCAGATGCTGTCCCATATGATGCCGGCCTCCTCCACGGGCAGCGTGCAGTCCTGGTCCTTGGGCATCGCCTTGGCTGGCAGGCAGAGGTGCAGGCAGGTCGGGCAGCGGCCCAAACCCGCAGCCCCGATCCCTCCCCCGGAGCAGCCACTCACGGTCGTAGTAGCCCTTGACGGTGCAGACGAGGCTGAAGAGCTGGATCACCCAGCAGAAGTTGCTCTGCATCTGCCGCACGAAGACGCAGGACAGGAGCTGCGGGGGCACAGAGGGGCGCGCACGGCTCCGTCACCGCGCCCGGGGACGGCCGGGGCGCCCCCGAGGAGCGGCAACGCACCGACAGCATGTTCTTGGAGACGATGACGGTGATGTTGTAGAGGATGAGGCAGTCCCAGAGCGCCAGGCGGGCGCGGGCCGGCTTGCGCAGCATGGCGGTGCCCGAGAGCAGCAGGTAGAAGCAGGCCAGCAGGTAGCCCAGGCCGAAGAGGCTGATGCGGTTGGCGCCGGCGATGAAAACCACCACCAGGACGACCCAGAAGAGGTAGCGGAACAACACCACCTTCGCCATGTCCAGGTAGGACCTGCGGATGGAGCAGGGGCCTCGTCCCTTCCCAGCGCCCGCCCCCAGCACGGTGCCAGGCCCCGGTGCCCACGGGGGACAAAGGGCTCTGTCCCAAAGCCTCTGAGGGTCCAGCACCACCAGCAGGGGTGTTCTGGATCACCTCATCTCCTTCCAGAAGAGCCTCAGGGTGCTGCTGCTCCAGCCATCGTGGGGGTCATGCCCAAAGGGACCCTGGCCCAAAGGGGTTTCCATCCCATTCCAGAGGATCCCAGCCCAGCAGGTCCCATCCTGCCCACACCTCACGGGGTCCCATCCCAGGGGAATTGCCGTCCAAGGGTGGGATCTCATCTCATCCCTACCACAAATCCCACCCCAGGGGAGGAACCCACCTTGTCCATACCCCGAAGCTGGAATTCCAAGGGTGGGATTCCACAGTCTCCATACCCCAAGGGCTCCCATCCCGCCCATCGCCCCAGGGATCCCACCCAGAGGGGTGCCCCATTCACTGCCCCCAGGAGATCCCGCGGCCCCAGCCCGGGTCGGGGTGCTCTGGGGGCACCCACTGGCAGTAGATGAAGTTCGGGGTGGGGTTGTAGTGGTCCTGCTCCCGGTCCAGCCGGTCGTCGTTGTCCCCGGCCGCCTGCAGCCACGGCTGGGAGCGCTCGGCCTCGAACACGCGCCACTGCTGCGCGGCGCAGAGCAGCAGCAGGAAATCATCTGAGGGAGCACGGCTCAGCCCGGGACACGGGGCTCCCCAAAACCCTGGTACCCACCCAAACCCTGCCCCGAGGCGTGGGGCATCCCAGTGTGGGGAGCTCGTTAATTCCCTCCAGGCCCCACCAAGTGCATCTCCGCGCTTTTCCCAAAAGGGGGTGAGAAAACTATCAAGCTCCCCCAAGAAGAGGTGGGGTTTGCCACGGCTCATTCTCCAACGGGGGGCGTGTGTGATTTCAGCTCTACCTCCAGTGCTCCTTAAAGCTCCTCCACCCCTCCTGGAGGCAGGATGGGACCCCACTCATGGCTGAGAGGTCACGGAGGTTAGGGAGGGGACAGGACTGGAGCACGGGGACAAGGGGCTGTGTCACCCCAGGAGCAGGGCACTGCCAGGGGCTGGAGCACAGGGGGCTGTGTCACCCAGGAGCAGGGCACTGCCAGGGGATGGAGCAGGGGCACAGGGGGCTGTGTCACCCAGGAGCAGGGCACTGCCAGAGGCTGGAGCAGGGGGACAGGGGGCTGTGTCACCCAGGAGCAGGGCACTGCCAGGGGATGGAGCAGGGGCACAGGGGGCTGTGTCACCCAGGAGCAGGGCACTGCCAGAGGCTGGAGCAGGGGCACAGGGGCTGTGTCACCCAGGAGCAGGGCACTGCCAGGGGCTGGAGCAGGGGCACAGGGGGCTGTGTCACCCAGGAGCAGGGCACTGCCAGGGGCTGGAGCACAGGGGGCTGTGTCACCCAGGAGCAGGGCACTGCCAGGGGCTGGAGCACAGGGGGCTACTCACTGATGAGGTTGGTGGATTTGGGAGCCTGGAAGAAGTCGGGCAGGTAGAGCCACTTGACGAGCGCCGAGTTGAGGGGAATGGTACGGCTCCAGCGCCACGGATAGTCTGGGGGCGGCAGAGGGGCACGGATCGGTGCCAGGCCCTTCCTCCAGCCCCTTCCCCAGGGCAGGCAAAGGCTGCCCCACAGGAAGGGCCGTGCCCCCCGCGCCCCTCACCCCTGCAGAGGGCGGGCGGCATGCCCAGGCACAGCAGGTACTGGTAGAGGAAGAAGACGACGAGGAAGAGGCAGTAGTTGGGCCAGAGGCGGGCGATGGCCGCGCGCCGCCGCCGCGTCAGCATGGCCACCAGCCAGCAGCCGTGCAGGATCACCAGGAAGTTCATCCGCTGCCCGATCACGTTCACCATCATCAGGAAGCAGACCTGGGGAGGGGCGCGCGGGGCTCAGCAACCGCGATGGCGCTGCCGGCACCGGGACCGCCCCCCTCCCACCGCCCACGCTCCCACCTCCAAGCCGAACTTGTAGTAGAAGTAGTTGATGAAGTACTTGGCGCAGCTGGCGAGGCCGAGGTCGAGGTGCTCGCGGGAGATGCCCTCGAAGATGGTCTCGGTGACGGGGGCCAGCTCCTGGTGCTGCTTGCGGTGGTACTGCTGGCGCCGGTACACCACGGCCTCCAGCACCAGCAGCAGCAGCACCTGCAGGTGGTTCTGGGGGAGCAGGGGATGCTCAGGACTGTTGCCACGCTCTTTTAGCCCCCCCAGCTGTTTGCATTTTCCTAGTGGAGCCTTCTCGGGGATTGTAACACGAACAGAGCGGTTGTTTTCGCATCCCTCTCTGAGGAGGGACGGTTGATGGACCCCTAGCCTGGCCAGCGGGGTGGAGAGGTGGCAACCTCATCCTCCAATCCCTGCTCGTTGTCCAGAATCCATGTAAGCGAGGTCAAGTAGACAAACTTCCCTTCTTTCTGCCCTGACTTGGCAGTGGAAGCATCACTCTTTTCGTGTCCTCTAGCGACATGGGACCACGCTGTGAAGCCAAGAACCCCCCCCGGGCGGTGCCCGCGGTACCCCCGTGCCCACCTTGACGTATCCCCAGTTGGGGAAGCCCTTCCGGATGCCAAACCAGTTGGCAGGGTCCACGGGGCCGCGGTACAGCGTGGAGTTGCCCAGCTCCTCGGGGGTCAGGTTGGTGCTGTTGGGTAGGGGCTGCAAAGGGGAGCGCCAGGGGACGGCTCAGCGCCCCACGGACCCCCCGCTCCAGCCGGGGAGCCCCCAAGAACCCGCCCCGCCGGGCACACCTGGGTGCAGTTGCTGAAGTAGTCGCGGGGGTCCACGACGTCGAGCTGGTAGAGCATCTTGCAGACGATGATGACGCAGGTCCAGACGGTGGAGAGGCACGAGGCCATGTGGCGGAAGCGGCAGTAGGGCACCGCCAAGGCCCACAGCAGCACCAGCAGGAAGTTCATCAGCGAGACCTGGGGCGGAGGCCGTGTCGGCACCTCGGGGGGGTTCCAGCTGAGCCCCCCGACCCCGGCAGCCCCAGGGGTACCTCCTCCAGGGCCACCCAGACGGTGTAGAGAGCCACGATCTTGAGGATGTGGAGCTCCAGCAGGCGCCTCACGAAGACCTCCCCGCGCGTCACCGTGCGCGAGAAGGTCCGGCCCAGCACCACCAGCCGCTCCAGCACCAGCCCCCACTTGTTGGAGTCTGCAGGACATGGATCCTCGTGGATGCCCCCCCACCGCAGCCTCCCCGGCTCTGAGGACACCCCCAGTCCATTGCCACAGCCCCCCACACCTGGAGGACAGCCCGTCCCCGCGACCTCCAGCCTCCTCCTGCCTCAAGGGCATCCCCATGACCCCGTAACCTTCCAGGCTTGGAGCAGACCCCAATAAATGCCTGCACTACCCCAGCCCAACCCCGGCTTTCAATCCACCCCCATGCCCTCCCAGCCCCTTCCTGGCTCAGAGGACACCCCAGTCCATCCCCAACCCCTCCCAGACTTGAAGGACACCCCGATCCATACCCCGAAAGCCGCTTCCAGGCTTGGAGGATGCCTCAATCCATCTCCACACCCTCTCATACCTGGATACCAACCCAAATCCATCTCCCTACCCCCCCAGGTCCCTGCTGGCTTGAAGGACACCCCGTCCCAGCCCGTCCCCCCCATCCCTGCCCTGTACCCAGGGAATCGGTGTCCGAGTCTCCGGACCGGGCGGTCTCAGCAGCGGCCGCATCCCGCAGCAGGCGGCTCCCGTGCAGCTCCTGGGACCTGTGGGAAGGGGGCTCAGAGCAGGGACGGGGGGCTCGGGGTGCAGGGGGGCTCCCCCAGCACCAGGTCCCACCTGGGGATGCGGCAGGGGGCCGGGGAGGGGGGTTTGGACGTGCTCCAGGTCAGTGATGAGCATGAAGGGCTCGTGGAAGTAGTGGAGCTGGAGGATGCAGGCCAGCAGGAAGAAACCCGTCATGAGGATGTTGGAGAAGAGCTTGGGGACGCTGAACTTCTCCAGGCCCAGGTCCCTCACCCTGGATGGGGAGAGGAGGGTCGGCACGGGTCTCGTCCATCCCACCCCAAACGGGCACCAAGCTCTGGCGCCGGGGCTCAACCCCAAACCTGCTCCGTGCCTCGGTTTCCCCACGTGGAACCCAGCCCTTGGCCACGCCCTGGTGCCACCACTGGGCTGGTGCCGGCAGGGACCCCACGGCGGGCAGGGGACACTCACTGGCTATCGGTGAGGCCCGTCAGGTTCCTCCAGTAAACGGGGAAATCCTCGAACTGGTAGGTGTAGACAGCGATGAGCACCATCATGGTGTAGGCCACCACCAGCCACCAGAATCCCTTGAGCACCTTGCGCCACAGGCTGTAGTACACCTGCGGGGGACAGGGACATCAGCAGGGCCCCCCGGGGATGGCACAGGACCCCGGGGACCCCCGGCCCCTCCACCTGGAACAGCATGAGGCAGAGGAGGAAGAGGAGCATGTAGACGATCTTGTAGACGACGAGGCGGCCGGTGAAGGTGACCACGATGAACATCACGGCGCAGACGCAGATCCAGAACTTGGCGAAGAGGTTCCACACCACCTTCCCCAGCTTCTGCAGCACGTCCCGCATCTGGCCGGCGTCTGTGGGGCACGGAGGGGCTGCAGGAGCCGGGCGGGGGGCACCACACACACACACACACACAGAGCCGTGGGTGACACCAGGAGCCCTCACCTGCATCCACCACAGACACCTCCAGCAGCGGCGTGGCCGGGGCCCTCCTCGTTAGCACACGCTCCGTAACGAAGCGCCGCAGCAGCATCCAGAAGGTGAGGGTGAGCAGGAGCTGCGGGGACGGGCGGTGAGCGGGGACGGCGGGGCGCCGGGGGGGAACGGGGCCGGGACGGGGCCGCGCTCACCTTGGCCCCCAAGGCCAGGCAGGGGTACCGGGGGTGCACCAGCCCCAGCGGGCGCAGGCGCATGAAGCTGACGCGGGTGGGCAGCTCGAGGTCCAGCTCCATGGCCCAGACGTACTGCAGGCTGCACAGCGTGATGGCGTAGAGCACCAGGAAGGGCGAGCAGAGCATGGCGAAGTGCCGGCGGCTCCGCACGATCCAGATCAGGCACGACCAGAGCAGCAGCACGAAGGTCAGCCAGCTGTGGTAGCTGATGCTCCACACCTGCGGGCGGGGAGGGTGAGGGGCCGGGCCCCCGGAGGTGCCCCCCACCCCCGGCGTGAGCGTCCCCCACCCACGGCCGCGTCCCCCCGCCAGCTCTTTACCATCATGGCGATGAGGGCGGACACGTAGCTCTGCTTCATGAGGACGTGGCCCAGGGTGTGCAGGGGCAGCCACGCCGCCGGACGCCTCCTGCCTGGCATGGGGAGAGGAGTGTGAGGCACCCCGGGCTGCAGGCAGGGTTTGGGGAGTGTGAAGCACCCCTGGGCTGCAGGCAGGGTTTGGGGATAGGGAACACGAGGCACACCTGGGCTGCAGGCAGGGTTTGGGGACAGGGAACACGAAGCACACCTGGGCTGCAGGCAGGGTTTGGGGATAGGGAACACGAGGCACCCCTGGGCTGCAGGCAGAGTTTGGGGAGTGTGAAGCACCCCTGGGCTGCAGGCAGGGTTTGGGGAGCATGAGGCACCCCTGGACTGCAGGCAGAGTTTGGGGAGTGTGAGGCACCCCTGGGCTGCAGGCAGAGTTTGGGGACAGGGAACACGAGGCACCCCTGGGCTGCAGGCAGGGTTTGGGGAGCATGAGGCACCCCTGGGCTGCAGACAGGGTTTGGGGACAGGGAACACGAGGCACCCCTGGGCTGCAGGCAGGGTTTGGGGGGGGCTGGGTTCAGGCTTACGTGCTGAGCCCAAGACGTGGACGGTGCAGTTCTCGGCGCTGGCGCTCGGCTTCCCGGTGTTGGGGCACAGCATGGGCTGAGGGCAGAGAAGGCTCAGAGCCCAGCCTGGCACCCCCCATCCCGCACCCACTCCCTGCGCATCTCCCCCAAACCCACCTTGGTGTCCTCGGCCACGCAGGGGGTGTCCTTGGGCCAGCTCTCCAGCTCCACCAGCTCCCTCGGGCACGGCCGTGCCGGCGCCGCTCTCTGCGAGGGGCAGGAGCCAGCTCAGGGCACCCACCGGGGAGCGGAGCCGCGCCCCAGCCCCCTGCCACGCCACCCTGGGCACCCCACTGCCCCCCACGTCCCCCTGCGCCCCTCACCTTGGCGTCCCGCCAGCGCAGCTTCACCAGGGTGGCCACGGTGTAGTAGAGCAGGAGCAGGACGCCGGGGTTGGCGTAGACAGGCCAGGGGTAGCTGGCGTTGAGCTCCAGGGTGTTGGGCTGGGAGCAGTTGTGGTACAGGATGATGTCGTTGAAGCCGAACACGCTGTGGGGACAGAGGAGGTGACATTAAACCCCCCCCAGCCATGGTCCCAACACTGTGGTCCCTCGGGGGGAACCCCAGGCACGGCTCCCACCCCAGGGACCCACCGTGCCCAGATGGTGGGGGGCGGGAAGAGCCCCTGCACGAAGGGGGTCTGGTAGGCGTAGAGGCACAGCAGGTGGCAGGCGCTGTAGATGCCGACGAGGACGCAGAGCACGTTGAAGGCCCGCTGGCTGTCGGGGAGGTGACAGGCCCACCACGTGCACAGCCCCATGAAGAGCAGGAAGTAGACGCTGGAGGAGGCGGAGGGCAGGGTGATCCCTGGGGAGCAGCGCCCCACGGGCGGTCAGTGCACGGCGCCCTGGACTGAGGGCATCCCGCTGGACACGGCATTCCTCCCCACAGCAAGCATCCCTTCCCCACGGACCGAGTTTTCCACCTTGGACCAAGCGTCCCCTTCCTCCCGGCCCAAGTTTTCCTCCTTGGACTCTAAATCCGTCCTCAGACCACGCACCACTCCTGCTTGGAATGAGCATCCTCTCCCTCCATGGACTGAGCATCCCCTCCCTCCTTGGAATGAGCATCCCCTCCCTCCTTGGAATGAGCATCCTCTCCCTCCATGGACTGAGCATCCCCTCCCTCCTTGGAATGAGCATCCCCTCCCTCCTTGGAATGAGCATCCCCTCCCTCCATGGACTGAGCATCCTCTCCCTCCTTGGAATGAGCATCCTCTCCCTCCATGGACTGAGCATCCTCTCCCTCCTTGGAATGAGCATCCCCTCCCTCCATGGACTGAGCATCCCCTCCCCCCTTGGAATGAGCATCCCCTCCCTCCTTGGAATGAGCATCCCCTCCCTCCTGGGAATGAGCATCCCCTCCCTCCTTGGACTGAGCATCCCCTCCCTCCTTGGACTGAGCATCCCCTCCCTCCCCACACCACGCATCTCTTCCTCCCCAGATCACGCATTTCACCCTTGGAGCGAGCAGCTGGATTGAGATTTCCCCCTTGGATTGAACATTCTCCCCCCTCAGACCAATCATCCCTTCCCCTTGGACTGTTTCCCCCCCCGCACCAAGCATCCCTCCCTCCGCGCGCTCAGCTTCCCCCTGGGACGGAAAATCCTCCCCGCACGGACCAGCCACGCTTCTCCTGGCACCGAGCACCACAACCACCGGGCACCCTGGCCCGCAGCACGCTCCCCCGAGCCCCCCACGGCCCGTGCCCACCTGCCAGGGCCAGCAGCAGGATGGCCAGGCCCTTGCCAGCCTCCCAGAGCAGCCAGTGCGCCTTGTCCCGCAGCCGGCTCCTCAGCCGCGTGTCCCTGTGCGCCGCCTGCCGCCGCCGCCCCCCCGCATCCTTCTGTGCCGGGGAAAGCTCCACGTGAGCTCCACGACCCCAATCCCGGCAGCTGCCGGCCGTGCCTCAGTTTCCCCGCTCTGGGGAGGGCAGGGGCGGCCGGCCCAGGCGGGCGCGGCGCCCGGCACCTGGCCGTGTTTATCTCGTCAGCGGCCTGGAAAGCGCCTCCTGTTTTTCTTGGCCGCGGGTTCCCAGCGCTGAGCTTTTTTCCAGGCTGCCTCCCGGGCTCACGGCATCGGCGCCGGGCGCTGCTCCGGGTACGGCCCGGCACGGCCGGAGCCCGGCACGGTGGGGAGCCCCCAGAGCGGGGCTGGGGGTGTCACCGGGGGTGTGCGTGCCTGGGTGACCCCCGTGCCGCAAGCGCGGCGTCCCCGTGACCTGCTGGCACTGCCGGCACGGCACAGCGCCCGGCCCTGCACCGGGGAGCTCCAGCTGGGGGCCGGCGCCCCAGAACCGCCCAGCCCGCCGTGCCGCCTGTTTGCCACCGTCCCTGCGGCACTGCCAGGGCAAACACGGGCGCTGCTCCGTGGCTGAGTCACCCCAAGCTGTGTGACAGTGACCGAACCCTTCAACATGGCCAAAACTGCCCCAAAGCGGGGCCCGACCCCTGAGGATGTCCCCGAGCCGAGCCCCAGGAAGGGACAGGGACTGGCCACAGGATGGGATGGGATGGGGATGGGATGGGGATGGGGGGTGGGGATGGGGATGGGGTGGGGGGGTGGGGATGGGGGGGATGGGATGGGGATGGGATGGGGATGGGGATGGGGATGGGATGGGGATGGGCTGGGGATGGGGATGGGGATGGGATGGGGATGGGGATGGGATGGGGATGGGGATTGGATTTGGGATGGGATGGGATGGGGATGGGGGATGGGATGGGGATGGCTGGTGATTGGGATGGGGTGATTTCTTGTCTGATGGGATTCTTTTTCTTTTTCTGGGGATGGGGATTTTTCTGGGGATTTATCTGGGTCTTTTTCTTTTGATTTTTCTTTTTCTTTTCTTTCTTTTTCTTTTTCTTTTTCTTTTCTTTTCTTTTTCTTTTCTTTTCTGGGGATTTTCTTTTTCTTTTTCTTGGGGTTTTTCTTGGTCTTTTGGGCTTTTTCTTTTTCTTTTTCTTTTTCTGGGGATTTTCCTGGGGATTTTCTTTTCTTTTCTGGCTGTTCTTTTGTCTGTTTTTCTTTTCTTTTCTTTTCTGGGCTTTTCTGGGCTTTTTTTGGGGCTGTTTCTTTTCTGGGATTTTCTTTTTCATGGTGCTGGGAATGGGGATGGCTGGGCTTATTTTCTTGTCTTTTCCTTTTTCTTTTTCTTTTCTTTTTCTTTTTCTTTTTCTTTTCTTTTTCTTTGTCTTTTTCGGAGGCTGGTGTTCTTTTCTGGGGCTGGGTTTTGTCTGGGTTTATTCTGGTCTTTTTCTTTTCTGGCTTTTCTTTCTCTTCTCTTTGCTTTTTCTTTTTCTGGGCTGGGGTCTGGGGATGGGTTCTTTTCTTTTTCTTTTTCTGGGGATGGGATGGGGATGGGATGTCCCCACGGCAGTGGGGGTGGCTCTCACCCCCTCAGAGGCCGCCAGGGACTCGGGTTCCGTCTGGGGGTGGCACGGCCGAGGCGGCAGCACAGGCACAGGGACAGGGACGAGACCAGCAGGATGCCGACGTCGGGTGCCACGAGCCGCACCGAGTTGGGAATGTCACCCAAGTCCAGCCTGGGGGGAGAGCGGGGCAGGGGAGGGCTCAGGGGTGACCCCCCAGCCACTGCCAGCCCCCAGCCCCACAATTCAGGGTGACCTTACCTGGTGACCCCAATGTGCCGAGCAAGGACCTCCCAGGAGCTGCCTGTGGGAAGGAGGGGGACACTCAGGGGGACACTCAGGGGGACACTCAGGGGGACACTCAGGGGGACACACCCCGCTCCGAGCCCCTCCCCGCCATGGGGAGAACATTCCCATCCACGGGAGTGCAGGATGGGCTCTGTGCCCGGGGCGGTGGGCACCCTGGCACGGCACAGGCTGCCCCTGCAGAGCCTCAGCAGCCCCCAGCACCAGCAGGACGGGTCCCACGCGTCACCAGCTCGAGGGCGCGGCCCCAGGGCAGCACAGCAAGCATGGGTGAGGGTGGGTGGGCTCGGGTGGGCACAGGCACCCCCTACTTACAGCTGGGCCCCAGCAGCTGGTCCAGGACGGGCAGCGTGTACAGGCATATCTGGAAAACCAGGTGGGCCAGGAGGAAGAGGACGCTGGTCCCCAGCAGGGCTTTGAGGATGCGGCTGGTTGACCTGCGAGACACGGCAGAGCTGTCACCCACGGACACCAGCAGCCCCGGCGGGGACCCTGCCACCCTCGGGGAGAGCTGGGAAGGGTGCGCTGTGCCCAGAGATCCCAGGGCTCTGCCCAGGGCCGGGATCCCACCGGGGCTTTGCCCTCGCTGCTCACCCAGCACAGCCCGAGGGCACCCCAGGGCCACCCTCCGTGTCCCTGCAGCGCCCAGCTGTCACCTCCCTGGCCCTGCTTGGACCCCAGCAGGGTGCAGCCAGCATCCCCATCCCCTGCCAGAACGTCCCGTGGGAGGGCTCCAGGGTTCCCCCCACCCAAACCCCGTCAGCCCTTCCACCAGCTGCAGCCGTGCCCCCATCCCACCCGGCTCTCCGGGCGCCGTGCCCGTTTTCCTTGGCCAGGGGTGGGGTGGGCTCGCTGCCCACCACAGCTGCGAGCCGGCCCCTGGCCAACAGCTTCGCCTCGCTCGTTTTTTCCTGTAAATCCACCAAAGGCTCTCGGCAGCGCCGGGATCCGGGGCCGTGCGGGCCCCATGAAATATTCACGGGGTAAAGCTTTTAGCTGTGGCTGTGCCAGGCACCGGGGCTGGGGGGGTCAAAGCCGGGCACGGGGTGGGGGCTACGGGGGGCACCTGCCCCGGGTGTGCCCACGCTGCCCAGCCCGGAGGTTTTTGGTTAACGAGGCTCCACAGTGGCCGTTCTGCAGCGGGAGGGCTATTAATAGCCCCGCCGGGCTATAATTAACAGAGAGAGGCTCCACACGGAGCCCGCCCGGCCGGGGTGAAACCGCAGAGAAGGTGCCCGCGGGACGGGGGGGGGGTGGCAGCTCCCCTGCAGCCCCACCCCTGCAGCCCCAGGTGAGCCCCCTTACCTGCGGTGATGCGTGGGGAGGGCCCCGGGAACCAGGGCAGGAGCAGCAGGAAGAGCAGGTAGACCAGGGAGAGGACGTTGTAGCGGAAAAGGCAGGCTGGGGACAGAGGGACAGGGTTAGTGACAGGGATGTGGCACGGGGAGGGCTCACAGCTGCACCCACACGCCGCGGGGATCCCCCGAAAGAGAGGCAACCCGAAATGCCAGGTGGTGCTGGGGTCCGGGGGTGACGGCAGGTAGGACAAGGGGGTCAAACCCCAAAAAAGTGACGTCAGAAGGAGGCACAGAGGCAGGAGGAGCTCAGGCTGTGCCACTCCTGGTGACCCACGTGGGTGACAAGGAGAAGAGGGGACACCCGAGGCCCCAGACACATGGGGTGACAGGGGGAAGAAGAGCCACGAGAAGAATCTGCTGCGTTTCCACCTCATCCTCACAAATCCAGGCTGGGCACCACAGGGACCCCCACGGCCAGGCCGGGACCCCCACCCGTGACCCCTCCAGCCCTGCTCCGGGTGTGCCACCAGCTCAGCACCTTCCCCCTCGCTTATTTTTAGATGTAATTACAGCTTGTTTGGAGGCACGAAACTACCGGAGGAGCCGGGCTGAGCCAGCGCCCTGCGGAGCTGCGAGGGACGGGGATGGGGACAGGGACGGGGACAGGGACAGGGACGGGGACGGGGACGGGGACAGGGACGGGGACGTGGCGGGGCAGCTGCCACCCCGGCTGGGGACACAGCGTTCCTGTGACCACACTGACAGTGACAGACACCAGCACATGCACGGGCAGGAGCTGGGAGCAGCCCCGGGACAGCGCCTGGCTGCAGGTGGGACAAGCGAGCTTTTGTCACGTGCCCTGCTCCAGGCAGCCCCAGGACATGCCCCCGTCCCCTCCCTGCAGAGCGGAGCACACATCCCACCGGAGATGGGACAGCTGCAGGGAACGGGGATGCTGCTCCCCTTGGCACCCCACGCGAGAAGGGGGGGGGACACGGGGGTGCTCGGAGGACAGCCCTGACCCCGTGGGACTGGGGGGGGTGAGGGGAGCCCGGCAGGGCGCCAGGGACATGCTCGGCACCGCAGCCCGGCACGGCCCTTCCTGTGTTTACGAGCTTTCAATGGGACAACACATCCTGGGGTGAGGGACACGGGGGGAGAGGGGGGACACCTCACAGCCCCGGGGACAGCGGGGCACCCTCGGAGGGCGCGGCGCCGTGGGGAGGGAGCGCCCAGGAACGCGCCGGGACGCGTCCCACGCTGGGGCTAAAGCCATCCCCATCCCCGCAGCGGGGTCCCCACGTGTCCCCGGACCCGCGAAGCCCATCCCGGCCCCCAGCAGGGGTGGGGGGGCCACCGGGAGCGTCACCAGCAGCCACCTCCCCGCGGGTGACCCCGGACGCGTCACCTCCCGCAGCCGCTGCCCAGGGCTCCTGGCTGTTTCGGCAAACCATGATCTCATGGAGCAAATATTCCAGCCGAGAGGAGCCTTCCCGGCACGGGGGCGAGACGCGGCTCCGGCTGCCGTGGGAGCCGGGCAGGGCCCCTTCGGCCCGCTGGCAACCGCCCTGGCAGCGCCCACCCGCCCCACTGCCCCACCCCGGGGCGACCCTGCCCCACCGCGAGCCCCCGGCCGCGTCCCGGGCACTGGTGGCATCGAGGGCGCACGGTGGCACGGGCCGGGGGCTCCGGTGAGGATCGCTGGGCACTGGGGGGGCTCCTCATGCTGACCCCCGCCCCGTCGGGTGCCACCAGCACCCCCAGCACCCTCCGGCTGGCGGCTCACCCCGCACCCCTCCGGTGCACAACCTGAGAAACCTCCCGGAACCGCTGGACGGCTTCAGCCAGGAGGGAAAGGAGGTGGTGTGGGACAGCCAGGTTTGGGACAGGCAGGTTTTGGGAGCACCCTCGGAGGCCGGCGTGGCACCCAGCCGCTGCAGCGGGGCGCGCCGTGCCGGGGTGCGTGGGTGCCCCGTCCTGCACGGGCGGAGGGAACCGGTTCCCCGCAGTGCTGACGGCGGGGAAAGCGCAGGCACGGGGAGAAAAAACCAGTTTGGCGTGTGGGGAGAGCAAACCCGCCCTCCGAGCACCAAGCTGGCTCGGGTGAGTGGGTGCAGCACCGTGGCACCCACAGCCCCCTGCCCACGCAAGCAGTGCCCTCGCTCCCGGGCACCCGCCTTGTCCCCTAAGACGGGTATCCTGGGTTGGCACCCCCCAATTCCTGCCTGCCCAGCCCCATAGGGTATCCTGGATTGGCACCCCAATTCCTGCCTGCCCAGCCCCATAGGGTATCCCGGATTGGCACCCTAATTCCTGCCTGCCCAGCCCCATAGGGTATCCTGGACTGGCACCCCAATTCCTGCCTGCCCAGCCCCATAGGGTATCCCGGATTGGCACCCCAATTCCTGCCTGCCCAGCCCCATAGGGTATCCCGGATTGGCACCCCAATTCCTGCCTGCCCAGCCCCGTGACAATCAGGGTATCCTGGATTGGCACCCTAATTCCTGCCTGCCCAGCCCTGTGACAGTCGGGTATCCCGGATTGGCACCCTAATTCCTGCCTGCCCAGCCCTGTGATATTTGGGTATCCTGGACTGGCACCCCAATTCCTGCCTGCCCAGCCCTGTGATATTTGGGTATCCCGGATTGGCACCCAATTCCTGCCTGCCCAGCCCCATGACCCCGGGAGCAGCTCCCACGCTGCCGGGAGTTCACCACAGCACGTGAAATATTAACGACGTTAACGAGCCTGGAGGAGGATAAATGACAGCACCGGGGAGCTGGGCGGCATGTGCCGGGGTTCCCCCATGCCAGCCTTAACTGGATTTCCCCGTGGGAGGGGATTGGGGTCACTGGGCACCGCTGGCAGCCTGGGGGCAGCCAGGAGGAGCCGGCGCCAGCGCCTTTCCCACTGGGCCGGGAAGAGCGGCCGTGGGAGAGGGTTGGGGTCCGGCACGGCCCCCCCAGTGCAAAACCAGGCTCCACTCCACACCCAGCCAGCTTCCAGCACGGATCCCAACCGCATGGGGAAAGGGAAAGGGGGCTCCCCAGACCCCCCGGAGCTGGGGGAGCCCCACACAGCAGCGCTGCAGCATCGCTCCGCAGCCACAGCGCCCCTGGCACCCGGGACCTGCGGCCGCTCAGGGTTAATTAGCAGAGCTCTTTAATTCCCTGCCCTGCTCGCTCACACCGTTACCTGCTGCAGGAGCCAGCGCTGCCGAGCTGCCTCCCAAGTTCACCAGCCCCAGCTGGGGACCCCAGGGACACCCACAGGGTCCCCAAAGTGTCACTTTGCTGCCAGGGCTCAACGCTGCACCCGCCGGCTGCAAACCAGAGCCGGGGTGAGGAACCCAGAGGCCTCATCCCCAAATCCCATCAGCGAGGTTCTCCCTGTCCCCAAATCCCATCAGCGAGGCTCTCCCTGTCCCCAAAATCCCATCAGCGAGGCTCTCCCTGTCCCCAAAATCCCATCAGCGAGGCTCTCCCTGTCCCAAAATCCCATCAGCGAGGCTCTCCCTGTCCCCAAAATCCCATCAGCGTGGCTCTCCCTGTCCCCAAAATCCCATCAATGAGGCTCTCCCTGTCCCAAAATCCCATCAGCGAGGCTCTCCCTGTCCCAAAATCCCATCAGCGAGGCTCTCCCTGTCCCAAAATCCCATCAGCGAGGCTCTCCCTGTCCCAAAATCCCATCAGCGAGGCTCTCCCTGTCCCAAAATCCCATCAGCGAGGCTCTCCCTGTCCCCAAATCCCATCAGCGAGGTTCCCTGTCCCCAAATCCCATCAGCGAGGCTCTCCCAGTCCCCAAAATCCCATCAGCGAGGCTCTCCCTGTCCCCAAATCCCATCAGCGAGGCTCTCCCTGTCCCAAAATCCCATCAGCGAGGCTCTCCCTGTCCCCAAATCCCATCAGTCCCAAAGTGACAAGCCCTTGGGCGAGCGGTGGCTGGAGCCGGCCGCCAGCACTTTCCCAGCCCCAGCTCCAGCCCCTCTTTCCAGGAAAGAGCAGCCCCACCGGCTCACCCACCGTATCCTGTTTTTATGGAAAGTTAATCCCGACCAGCTCCCGACCCTGCTCCCGGGAATGCCGCGGGAGATGTCCCAGGAGGGCTCCGGGCCGGGCGCCAGCGGTGCCACGGCTGCCAGCCTGGCATATCCCAGCGTCAGCCAGGAGCTCGTGCCACGGGACAGGGAATGCAGCAGCTCTGGTGACAAGTGCCAGGGGACACCCAGGATGGCACAGCCCGTGCCACAGGGCTCCCCGAGCTGCGGGCTCAGCACTGGGGCACACGAGGACGCGCGTTCCCGGATCCACCAACATTCCCAGCGGGGCCGTGGCTGCCATATGGCAGTGCCAAGCGGGGCCCAAACGCTGCTGTCCTCACCCAAAGGGGACCTGGGGAGCGCCCCACGGTGTCCCCCACCTCCCAGGGGCTGTGGGGGCTCGGTCCTGGGCACCCGGGGCCTGCATCTCCATCCCATCTTATCCTTCCATGCCCTCCCCCTGTGCCCGGGAGGAAGCAGCAGTTATTGCTTTTGGAGACAGCGGTGGCTTCGCTTTTTTTTTAATTTTTTTTTTTTTTTTTTAATACAGGTTTTTTGTAGGGTTTTTGTTTCTTTCCCTCCTCTATTCTATTTCCCTCGGTTTTATAAAAAGCACCTGACCGCAGGAGGCAGCTGCTGCAGCCCACGCTGGCACCCAGCTGGGCTCCGGCCCTGCAGCACCCCCGGGACCCCCCAGCACCCTGGCCGGGCAGGGGGGGCTGTGCCCCCACATCAGGGGGTTTTGGGGGGGGGTCCCAGGGAGGGGGTGCCACCCTCACCCACCACTTCTGCCCCAGCAGCACGGATCAGCGCGGCCACGGCTGGCACAGGGGGTGCCCGGTGCCTGGGACGTGCTGTGCCCCCCGCAGCCGCCCCAGCCCCCCGGAACCCCCGCAGGAAGGACGGAGCCGAGGTGGGCGCACAGCCCGTGGCACGGCTGGGACCCCCGGCACGGGGCCGGCCCTGTGCCAGCCCTGGGAAGCCGGGGGGCTGCCGGGGGAAGCCGGGGTGGGTGCTGCCCCGAGCCACGGGTCCCTCCCGAGCTGGCCGGGAGCCGCGAGCAAACATCCTGCGGACGTTCGGGGAGAGCCAAACTGCCAGGGAAGGAAGGGCCGCAGGCGGGTCGTGCTCCGGGGCAAATCCTCCCAGCCAGGTGCGGCGGGGACGAGCCACAACCCAAAACCTACAGTCCCACCACCACCCCGTGCCTCAGTTTCCCCGCGGTGCTCCTGCGAGGACCCCTGGGCTCTGCTGAGTCACCCCCTGTCTCCAATCCTCTGGAGCAGGACGGAGTCCCCGCCCAAGCGGGGCCCCAAATTTAAACAAGCCACCTACAAGCTCAGCACGGGGTGGGGACAGCAAAGCCACCGATGTCCCCAGCTGTGGGCGACCGGGGGTCCGCGGCGCGGCCCGAGCCAGGGGGAAGAGGCACAGCAAGCCCGGCAGGATTTGGGGCCGAAGGGGCAGGATCGGGAGCAGGAGGGCCCCGCGGGAGGAAGCGCCCGGAGGCCACGTGTCGCCCCGGGCACCCATGGGATGAAGCCGGCACCTCCCGCGCCCCGGCCCGGGGAGCGCAGCCCCTTCCCCCAGCCCCGCTCGGGGGCTGGGTTATAATTAACTTCCTCACATCCTGCGCGATGCTCTGAGTCACTGCCCCGGCGAACCAGAGGGAAAAGCAGCTTTTTCGAGAGTCACCGACTTCCTCCCCGCCAGCGAGGCTCTGCCCCGGGTGCCAGCACCCCGAAACGCCACCCCGGCTCCCCAAAAAACACCGCTGGAACCGGGGCTGCCCCCGATGCGCATGTCCCCGTCTCTCTGTCCCTCTCTCTCTCCAGGTGACAGTGTCACAAAAGTCATGCCAGGGCTACCCCAAAACCTTCCCGGGGCTCAGGCCGCCAGCACGGGTGGGGTGATCCCGGTGCCGGCGGCGAGCAGACCCAGCCCGTGCCCGGCACAAGGAGCCCCTTGAACAATCCTGATTTAGAATGAGGTTTTTCCTTTGCGTCTACGCGGAGGCAGCGTCCCCGAAGAGGCTGCGGAGCGGCCGGGCTTCAAAGAGCCGATTCTTGTCCTGCGCGTCCCGGGACACGGGGATTTTCCAGGCCGGTGGCCAGCCGGTTGTGCCTCGGTGGGTGGCACATCTGCCATCAGAGGCAGCGCTGGGAATGGGCCGGGGGCAGCTCGGGGCTGGGGTGGGCGCTCTGCTCGCCCCTGGAGGCAGGACGGCTGCCAGCTGCCCCCCCACCCCGGGCATCGCCCACCCCGCAGCCCGCAACCGCGGCAGAGCGAGCGCGGTGACACGGCCGTGACCGAGCCGGGGCACCCGCGCCCCGAACTGTCGGGGGACGCGCACACACCCTCCCGCCCCGCAGAAAATCGCGCGTGGGCTCGGTCCCGGGAGGAGACGGCGGAATTTAGGGTGATCCCCGGCGTGGGAAGGGGGGGGGGCACCGCACCACCGAGCCCCTCCGGAGCCAGCGGGGATCCCGGCCCCGGCTCCCGGCTGCGGGGATCCGCTCTCCCCTCGCTCCACGTGCCGGCGACAGCCCCGCAGGATCCCCCGAGCCAGCCCGGCCACGGGCGGGGGGACGCACCCGGGTCACCTCGGGGGGGATCCCCGCACTCACCGGCGAGCAGGGCGAGCGGCAGCAGCAGCCAGTAGAGCCCCGCGCAGAGCCCCCGCCGGTTCATCCCGCCCGGGGGGGGCCCGGCCCGAGCCGCTCCGAGCCGTTCCGCCCCGCCGGGGCTGGGCTGGGCAGGGCCCGGTACCGACGCCGCCGCCGCCCCGGTCCCGCGGCGCTCCGAGGCGCTGCCCCCGCCCCGCGGCCGCCGCTTTATAAAGCGGCACCGCCCGCCCCCCACCCGCGGGGCCGGCGCGGCCCCAGCGCCGCCCGCCGGCACCGCGCCCGACACCGGACACCGGACACGAGCTGTCCGGCCTCAGCGCCCGCCGCCCCCCGGGGTCCGCTTTTTGCGGTCGGGGGCGTGGGGGGAAAAAAAATCGACTTAAAAAAAAAATATATATATATATATTTATATATTTATATATTTATATGTTTATATATATGTGAAAATTACAAGCAGATGTGTTTCGTGTTTATTTCGCCCGAAAATGAAATAAAGAAGTCGGAAGTCTTTTTTTTTTTGGAGAATGTTTGGCGCTGATATCAGGGCTGAGAGCTGCTGCATGGAGTGGGGAAGTCGGGCGTGCTCCCCCTGGGAGCTGGGTGCTGTGTCCTGGGGATGGGTGCTGTGTGCTGGGGATGGGTGCTGTGTCCTGGAGATGGGTGCTGTGTCCTGGAGATGGGTGCTGTGTCCTGGGGATGGGTGCTGTGTCCCTGGAGATGGGTGCTGTGTCCTGGAGATGGGTGCTGTGTCCCTGGAGATGGGTGCTGTGTCCCTGGAGCTGGGAGCTGTGTCCTGGGGATGGGTGCTGTGTCCCTGGATCTGGGAGCTGTGCCCCGGAGCTGGGGAATCGTGCTGTGCTCCTGCAGCTGGCTCCATGATCCCTGGAGCTGGATCCACAGTCCCACGTTCCCAGAGCTCGGTGCCCACTGCAGAGCCACGTGCAGACCCACGCCCCATGGAACTGGGAGCCCAGGTGTGGGGAGCTGGGGTCCCATCTGGAGCCAGGCTGTGCTCATTCCCGAATCCCAACCCGAATCCCGGTGGGAAGGCTCTGGGCACAGCTGGTGGCCCGGGCAGCGTGGCCGGTGACACCTGGCAGCGCTGGTCACCGCCAGCCTCTCACAGGAACCATCGGCCCATGAAATTCTCCACATTCCTTGGCTTCCCTGCGCTTGTTTTCCCCACACGGTTCGTAAACTGGCATCCAGCGGGCGCACTGCCAGGCTGCTCCCCGCTCTCGTTTGGGCTCCCTCCAGGATTCCAAGGCCTCTTCTCCCCATCCCGAATGTGCCCCAGCCATCCCCGCCCACACCATAACCCCCGAAGCAGGAAGGGCCTGCTGGCTCCCAAATGTGCATTTCCACGGGTTTGGCAGGCCCAGCCCCTGGTGGGAGCATCCTTATCACGGGGACTCAGCCGCATCCACCCTCGTCGCCGCCATCCGGGGGGATCCGCTGGTGTAAATTAAACACTCGTCGTCACCAGGACGCGAGGTTCGGCGTTAACACCGTGCCCACCAGACGTGGATGTGGGAATTACCCGTGCCAACACCCCGCTGCACCCCCGGCCAGCGGGGATCCAGGAAAGGGTGGCACAGGCTCCCGCACCGGCCTCCAGCCGCCGAGCCGGGCCCGAGAGCCGGACGGGGAACGGAGGCTGCGGAAGCAAATGGACACCGGGAATGGCACCCCAGAGCCCTGCCCTGCGCGGCTGAATCCGGCCCCGCTGCACTCTGCTGGCCTCGCTCGCGTTTTTACGAGGGATGCGGGAGATCCGTGAGGCTCCGTTAAGTGCTGCGGGCACGGCCTGAGTGCCCGGTCTGGCAGGGATGGGCCGGAGGCTTCTCCCAGCTCCGGGCACTGCCAAGAGCACAGGGCCAGCACGGCATGGGGCAGGGAATGGCGGGGCAGGGGGATGCTGCAGTGCCTCCCATGGCTGCACCCTGCGGGTCTCCGTGGCCACCACGGAGCTCTCGGTGGAAGCCACCCAGGGCTCTGGGAAGAGCAGACGAGGGGGTGACCACCAGCAACATTCCGGATGGAAATTCCCGGCTTTTTCCCCACTAGCCCCAGCTGGAGCGGGCAACTTCCACGGAGCATCAGCTGGTCCCTGACTCAGCACCGCCGGAGCCCCCCGGAGCTGTCCCGGGCCCCCCGGGCCCCCACGTGCAGCGCCGCCCCGGGGGACGCGGCCCCTTTAAGAGCCGAGTGGCGCCAAACCAGCGTCACGTGACCGCTCCCCGCCCCCGGTGGGCGGGGCCTGGGAGCGCGCGGGCTCCCGCCGAGAGAGAAGCGCGCGGGAGCGGCCGCACGTGCCCCTGGGAGCGGGACCGGGACCGGGATCGGAACCGGGATCGGGATCGGGACCGGGACCGGGATCGGAACCGGGATCGGGATCGGGACCGGGACCGGGACCGGGACCGGGACCGGGATCGGGATCGGGATCGGGATCGGGGTCGGGATCGGGGTCGGGATCGGGGTCGGGATCGGGACCGCCGCCATGGCCCAGCTCCGCCTCACCGACTTCTTCGGCCAGACAAAAGCGACCACCGGAGCCCCGGCCAAGCGCAGCGGTGGCCCCCGGCTCAAGACCGCCCTCGCCGGTCCCCCGGTGCACCGGGAGGAGGAGGAGGGTGGTGCCCCAGCGGGGCTCAGCGCCCGCCCGCTGCCGCTGCCCGGCTCGCCGCGCACCCCGGCCCGCGGGGGCTCCCCGGCCCTGCGGGGCCTGGCGGGCAGGAAGCGGAGCCGCCGGGAGATGGAAGCGGGGTCGCCGCTCGGGGCCCGGCTCAGGGAACCGAGCGAGAAGTCGGCGCGGAAGAGGCTGGAGCTGCCCCGGGATGCGGAGCCGGGATCGCCGGCAGCGGTAGGGAGATGATGGGGTCGGGGGCGCGCCGCTTCCTCTGGGATGCGGCCCTGAAATGGGATCGGGGAGGAGAAGGGCGTGGGGGAGTGAATGGGCGGGTGCGGAACCATTAAACAACAGCCCCGCAAGTGTGCGACCCCTTTTCCCAGAGCGGGACCCCCCAGAACTCGCCCCCTCCTTCTCCTGATGCACAATCGCCCCCTCACCCGGATTCAGCCCTGCCCCAAGGGCACGACCCCCAAAACTCAGCCCCTCTGCCCCCCGGGCTTGCCCCCTGCCCCTTTTGCAGACCCCTCCCAGTGCAAGACTTTGGGGGGCACAGGGGAAGGGATCCGGCGGGTGGATTCCCCGGACATCCCCTAACTCTCCTCTCTCTTGCAGGCCTCCAGCTCCTCGCCTCTGGCCACTCCTCGACCCCCGACACCCCTCTCAGGGGACCTGGCCGTGTCCCCCCCGGCCACCACCAGCGGCTCCCGTGGGCAGGACACGGGGACAGAGCCCGGCCCGGGGACATCCAGGCGCCTGCAGCGGGTACGGCCGATCCCCATCCCGACCCGGGCGGATTTGGTGATTTTCTGTGTGTCCCGCTCTGACCCCGTGTCCCCTCCCTGCCCAGGAGGACGTGGCCGAGCTGCAGGGCCGCCTGCTGAGGATGAAGGCGCTGGGGCAGGGGCAGGTGCCCTCGGTCCCCAGCGGGACCAGCAGGGACCTGCGGAGCCACCTGGAGCGCCTGCGGCAGCTGGAGCTGCGCGTCCGGCAGAGGAGAGCGGGGAGCGGAGCCACGGAGGGAGCGCGGCCGGCCGGGGACACCAAGGACACCGGGGACACCAGGGACACTGGGGACACCGGGGTGCCTCCTCCTGAGGGAGAGACCGGGTGAGGAGCAGCTGCAGGAGGGATCTGAGCAGGGTCCCAGGAGCTGCCACCGCCCTGGAGTGGTTTTAATGGGGGTCTGAGGGGCGTGGGGGCTCTGAGCACCGTGACACCGATGTCCTCCGGCGGCGTGGCCGCCAGACCCACTCCTGAAGGGCTGTGGCACGGGGGCGGCGGGTGGGCAGTGCCAGCAGCAGGACGCTGACCCCGTCCCGTCCTTCCCCGCAGCCAGAAGCCCCCGGCGTACCAGCGGTTCCACACCCTGGCCCAGGACCTGCCCCCGGGGCTGACGCTGCCCTACAAGTTCCGGGTGCTGGCAGAGATGTTCCGCAGCGTGGACACCGTCACCGGGATGCTCTTCAACCGCGCCGAGACCGTCACCTTCGCCAAGGTCAAGCGGAGCGTGCAGGACATGATGCGCAGGTGCGTTGGCAGTGGCGGCCGGCCGTTTCGGGGTCCCAGCGGCCCGTTTCGGGGTCCCAGCGGCCCGTTTCGGGGTCCCAGCTGAAGCTCTTGGTGCTGGTGACTCCGGGGATCCCCGATTTCTGTGGTGCTGTCACAGGCAGTTCGAGGAGCGGCACCTGGGGCAGATCAAGGCCGTGTATCCCGGCTCGTACCGGCTGCGCCAGGAGAACGTCCCCACCTTCGGCAGCGGCGGGAAGAAGTTGGAGTATCACCTCACGCTGGAGCCGCTGCTGGGGGAAGGTATGGGCGGTTTTGGGGTGCCTGAGAGCTGGGGTACGCTCAGATCCTGGCTGATCCCTGAATCCATAGCGATGCTCTCTGCTTGGTCCATTAATGGAGCCCCTGAGCGTGTTGGAAGTGGGAAACGGGTTTGGGACGGGCGGGAGAACGTCCAGGCCTGTGGCAGGGCTCTGATCCTGTGCTTCCCGAGGCTCCCGAGGCTTGTGCCCCTCTGGGTGACGCTCGTGTCCCTCCTTGCAGAGGAGAAGGTGGATGGGCGCCCGCACCTGTCGGCGTCGCGGCTGCTGGAGCGGCGGAGGGAATTCCACCGCAACCTGGTGAACATCGTCAGGGAGCACCACAAGGTGAGGGGCACCTGGCACCGCCAGCCCCGGGCTCTGGGCGTGTCACCGGTGCCACCCGGGCTGAAGGACGCGGAGGTTCCTCATGGAGGCGGGCTCTGGATTCGCTCCCCGTGTCACCGAGCCGTGCTGGGAGCGCGGGGCAGCGGCTGCCTCTCCGTTCCCGGTGCCGTGACGCAGCTCTCGCCCCTCTGCAGGCGTTCCTGGCCGCCCTCAGCCCTCCCATGGTGGTGCCAGAGGAGAAGCTGACCCGCTGGCATCCCCGCTTCAACGTGGACGCGGTGCCGGACATCAGCCCCGCGGAGCTGCCGCGGCCGCCGCAGGAGGACAGGCTGAGCACGGCCCAGGAGGTGCTGAGCACGGCCCGGGGATGCTGAGCCCCAAGGTGAGGCAGGGCCAGGGGCTGCCTCTGTCTGTGCCTTCCCACTGCCAGAGGGCAGGGATGGATGGGGTATTGGGAAGGAATCCTCCCTGTCAGGTTGGGCAGGCCCTGGCACAGGGTGCCCAGAGAAGCTGTGGCTGCCCCTGGATCCCTGGAAGTGTCCAAGGCCGGGTTGGACAGGGCTTGGAGCAACCTGGGACCAGTGGAAGGTGTCTCTGCCCATGGCTGCAAATGAGAAAAGCTTTCAGGTCCCTTCCCACCCGGACCATTTTATGATTTCATGAAGCACCCCGGGCTCCTCGGTGCAGGCAGGCCGGATCAGGATCGCCGGGCTGGGATCACCGGGCCGGCGTGGGCGGCAGAGGGGAAACTTCTCCTTCCTCCAGCCCGAACCGTAACCCAACTCCTCCTCCCCTCTTCCCCATGAGCAGATGGAAAAAGCTCTTGCCAACCTGGCCCTGAGAACGGCCGCAGCCGCTGAGGAGGAACCGACGCCTTCCAAGGCCCCGTCCCCCGCCGGCACCCCCGGCGCGCTCCGAGGGGTGTCCCAGGGGCTGCTGGACCGCGTGAGTCACCCGCTCCCCACCCAAACCCTGCCCCGGGGCCGCTCCCCGTGCCCGGCTCACCGCGGTGTCGCGCAGATCCGCGCGAAGGAGGCGCGGCGGCTGCGGGCGCTGCTGACGCGGGACGCGCGGCAGGAGGAGCGGGCGGCGCGGCTGGCGCGGCTGCCGGCGGCGGCGCGAGTCCTGCGCGGCGTCTTCGTGGCCGAGAGGAAGCCGGCGCTGGCCCTGGAGCTGCTGTGCGCCCGCCTGGCCGAGAGCTGCCCCGAGCTGGGGGCGCCCGGTAGGAATTCCCGGGATGGGGATGGGGGTGGGAGCCCTGCGGGAGGACGGGGCAGCGCGGGCGCTGACCTTGGCGATCCTCGCCCGCAGGTGAGGTGGAGAAACACGTGCGGCTCCTGGCGGAGCTGCTGCCGGACTGGGTGGGCATCCACGCCCTCAGGACGGACACCTACGTCAAGCTGGACAAGGAGAAGGACCTGGCGCTGGTCACCGAGAAGCTCAACGAGGCGGCCAAAGAGGCCGGAGCACTCTGAGCACCCCCTCAAGGGCTGGGGTTTCTTTTTTTTTTTCTGTGCAATCTCCTGGAAATGTAGCAAATCCCATCTGGGTTCTGGGCTGGGCTGGAGGGAGCTCGTCCTTCAGGGTGGGCTGGGGAAGGGCAAAATGCCTTAATTTAACTAATTGCCGTGGTGGGATCCGTGAGGATTGTTGGTCCCTGCGTCCTTGGGCAATTCTGTGTCCTGAAATGATAAAAGTGACCCTAACCTGAGGAACCTTTTCCTCTCCTTCCCCATGTTCTCTCAGTTTTGGAGGGTTTTTTTCCATTATCTGGTGGGGCTGAAGGCAGCACAGGGCAGGCTGAGAGGGTTGACGAGCAGGAAGGAGCGAGAGAAAAAGTCACAAATGGATGTTTTTGGAGCTTCGGGCCTCGTTTCTGTTTTTAAGGGAGGGAAAAACGCATCTTCCAGTCCTCGCTGGAAACAACTGCAGGACTTGTCAAAACATATTTGTATTAAATGTTTTAAATATAGTTGACTGGTGTTAACCCAGCGCTCTTCCTCGCTGCCTGTCTCGTGGTTCTCCATGGCAATTGGCGCCGGGAAAGGGCTGGGTCCTCATCCAGCTCCTGGAGAAAAACTCACTGGAAAAAGTGAGCCGGGGTTTGCAGGGAGCTGAAAGCAGCTTTTGTAAATGGGGCCGGGGGAGCAGCTCCTGCAGGGACGGGCGCGCACGGGGCTCCGGGGGTTTTTTCTTCCCAGGGGAAATCCCAGGCCACTCAGCTGAAGTGGCTCGGGAAGAGGGACAAAGAGGGTGAGGATGGCTGCGGAGGTGCTGGGCTGGCACCGCGCCCGGGCCGGGGCAGTGTGGGCACAGGGGAGGGGTGGGAGCTGCCCAGGGCCACCCCACACACACCTCACACACACCACACACCTCACACACACCTCACACACACCTGACACCCCACAGACCTCACACACACCTCACACACACCTGACACCCCACAGACCTCACACACACCCCACACACACCTGACACCGCTCCCCAGGCCGGGCTGGAGCTGGGGACACCAGGGACCCGCAGGGAAAGGTCACTCCTCATCCTTTAGTCCTGGAGAGATTCCTCCCCTTTAAGTGCTGGGCTGGAATCTGGCAGCATCTGAGATCCCACAGCGCTTCCTGAGGGAGCCAGAGGCCTT